>NW_025953587.1:403628-445965 GCF_022495145.1 Xylaria bambusicola
ACCCACACCACAAATTATAAAACCAGTATTTATCTTATAACTACCACCATCTCTTTTTAAACAAAACAGCGTATATAAAAATTAAATTTCAACACACACCCCCCCCCCCCCCCCCCCCCCCCCCCCCCTCTCTCTCTCTCTCTCTCTCTCTCCTCCTCTTTCCTTCCTACCATTCTTCGTAAAACCCACCCCAACATCCACCACTGCCAATAATCCCACCAGATCAAACAAATCGACACGGGAGGAAAACGTAAAACGGTATTCTCATCGAGGATCGGAAGGGAATGGCGGAGAGATAGGAGACATGTCGTCCGGGACGATCGATGGGATAGATGGAATAGGTAGACAGAGGGGTAGTAGTAGCGAGCGGTTCACTTGAAGGGGGTAAAGGTAGGTAGGGAGTTTCGCTTCACCTCTTCTTTACAACCTATAATAAAGACGCAAGCGATCAGTCAGTCGATTCTTGATTCCTCAAATTGTATTGTAAATTTACAATCGCGTGACTCTTGGCTTGTGTTCTTTGCTGTCTTAAAAACTTTATGGCCTCTCTTTAAGTCCTCTTTTTTTTCTGTTCTTTCTCTACAGATCACGCCAAGAAGAGAAAAACCATTCGTCATAGTTGCTGACGGCTCGCAGTGTATGTAGGTTAGGTGTAGTTCCTCCCCATCTAAACACAGGCAAAGACAAAAAGAAATCCCAGCACGAAAGCGAGAAACCTATGCCATACGCCACATAGCAGCAACATCATTCCATATCATATCTCATAGCATTCAAGGAAGGGGAAGATTTACTTTTCAGCCGGGGTGGTGGCGAAGGTGACGCCCTTCTCAATGTTACCCTTCAGGTCCTTAAGGCAGACCTCTAGCAGACCCTTCTCTTTGTCAGTGAGGTCGGTGAGAGGGTTGGTGACGCTCTCGACACCGTTGGGCTAAAGTAACAATGGTAGTTAGCTACATGCTCGGTACAGAGACGACAAAGGTCAGTAACTTACGCCAAGCTCGACTGGAACAGAGAAGAAGTCCAAGCCAGTGGCCTGCTTGATTGCGTCACCTCCTGGAACACCGGGTAGGTAGACATAGCTGGGCTCGACAAGGCCCTTCTCGCCCTTAACAGCCTTCAAGACCTTCTCGGCAAAGCTATATGAAGTTAGTCATCTATACCTGAGAGGCAGAGTAGTTAATCCTACCGGTAACCAGCAAAAGCCATGGATAGGGTAGCAGAGCCACCGCCACCTTGTTCCTTGGCCTTGACGACCTCATCGCCACCGAACTGGACACGTTTGACGAGAGCATCATACTTGTCATCTGGAATGTTGACCTTGGGGCTAGCCTTGCTGAAGAGGGGGAGGATGGTATCGCCAGAGTGACCTCCAACGACGGGGATGGTCAGGTCTGAGCCAGTCTTTGTGCCAGTGAGCTCGGCGACGAAGGTCTCAGCTCGGACGATGTCGAGGGTGGTGACACCGAAGAGCTTCTTGGGGTCGAAGACGCCCTTGGCCTTGAGAGTCTCGGCGGCAATAGGCACGGTAGAGTTGACGGGGTTAGAGATGACGAGAATAAAGGCTTTAGGGGCGACTTCGGCAGCAATCTCAATCAATCCCTTGACGATACCAGCGTTGATCTTGAACAGGTCGTCACGGGTCATGCCGGGTTTTCCTAGGAATTGTGAGCAACTCGTCGTGGGGTAATAGTTCATGTTAGTTGGGACATACGGGGAATACCAGCAGGGATGACAATAATGTCAGCATCTTTCATTGCGGCCTTTCCGCCATCATCCTTGGGCAGGTAGGAGGTCACTTTCTGTAAGATACGTTTAGACGTTGTCATCCTCTTAGCTAATCCACGAGGGACGATTATTGCTTACGGCGGTGGTGGAAATGTGCGATAGATCAGTAGCAACGCCGACAGTGGCCGGTACGACATCGTAAAGAGCAAGCTCATCAACAAGAGGACATAGCTTGAGGAGGAGAGATAGCGGCTGTTGAACTCGAACATTAGCTCTCGTCCTAGGTCGGCTCGTTCGTCTATGTCCGATGGACGGTGTAGTTTAGCTGTTTGGAGACAGTTTACGAACCTGGCCAATACCGCCAGCGGCTCCGGCAACGACTGTATGACGACAGTGTTAGCCTTGAAATGACCAGATGTCTGGAGAGCTGTTTGTGAGGCAACTTACCAGCTTTAACCATCTTGACTGTTTTATCTGTTGAGGTGGGGTAGAAGAGCTCGAGATGACTATGGCGGGGTCAACAATTGGCCAGGGACCAGCTTGGCTCGCGATGAAGGGAAGCTGTAGGGAGCTGTTTGTTTGGATAGAAGAGGAGAGGAGGTGTTCAGGAAATCAATTCGACACACAACAGGAAGGACGAGAAGGAGATAACAAACCTTTCTTGTTTTATACCTATGTCTGGAGGAGAGAGAGAGAGCTTGGGGGTGGAAACCTAACGAGAAGCAGATGGGAAATGCCAGTGAGCGGGTATGGCGGGTGGTGGGGACCTTGTGTGATGCGCGAAATAATGCGGGGTTAATGGTCTAACTATCTCTCTCTCTCTCCAAGCCCCGCCAGGCTCTGTCTGAGGTACAGATTCACATACCTATCCTTACCTACAGATACCGTACTACTACTACTATACTGTGAAGATCAACCTATCGTATGCTCGGGCACCGCTCAGGCTGAGGGCGGTCACCTCGATGTACACTAATCCATGTTACTGTTGAGAAGCTTCGGGGGGGTTTCCTGTTCGGCGAGGGAAAACCTGGGCGTCTACGCTAACCCAAGCGTCCTGCACCCCGATCCTCCATTTGCAGTCACGTAGGCAGGCAGGCAGGCAGGCAGGCAGCTAGCTGGTTCTGTAAGCTGTGTGTGTGGCTCACATCAACTTCATCCCCCCATCACCTCCATCCCACTGGCACATGTTAAGTAAATACCCCTTGATCGCATTGGTATTCCCGTTGTTCCGGGTGGAGAGTGCACTAGTGTCCTAACGCCACGACTCTGGGGAGCACTAGAATACTAGAATACTAGATGAAGCAGATAGGCTTGTCTGTTTCAAGCTGTAACGTCTTGCAACGCCCAGCCCACGGCCTCATGTACCTACATGATACTGGCTGACACCATTCCGCTTGTGAACAGGAGCTGCGTCTATGGCTGACATGCACCTGGCCCTCCATACATATCTTCGTCTAGTCCGAGACTCGGAGGTACGGAGGCTCCAGACATGTGACCGCGTCTCTAGTGGGCCATTGATCCTCTACTGCTTCGTAATTGCTAATTGTAAATCGCTTGTCCTGGGGGCTGCTGTGGGGTTACATACGCATTGTAGGCTATTCTCGCCGGTCCTTTCTACGGCCGTCTCTTGCAGTATCCAGCAAGGTGAGCACGGCGACTAATCCCGAGATGTCACCAACATCCCTCTCCGAGTGGTTCTGTTCCCCGAGACTCATGTATAATATCGGGCCGGCTCGGATTATTAGAGTGGCCATGTACATAGTTGTTTGGTTGCCGTATTAAACATTTCGACATTCTCGTGGCCCTGGCATTCGCCCTATTGGTGACTGATCAGTACACGCGGGATACTTCGTATAAAGACTAGGTTTCCCGTCGACTCGTAACTGCCACTTTCGCCCAAGCGCCATCACTATTGGACTGATTTCGTTTTCATATTCATTGATCAAGTCTGCCACAGAATTTCAATCACCGACGCAGAAATGAGTAGATGACAGGGGTTGAAAAGAGGGGTCCCATAGTCTGTAGTCTTGAATCTTTTTTTCTTATCATGATTGTGACTACCAGTTGCACGAAAGCAAAATATGATGCCTGTCCGCCGGTTGACCTAGCCTAATCTAGCCTTCAAAATCCATGCTTTTTGCCGTGCCCTGTACGCTGGTGACCCTTTCAAATTCGCCCATAATTCATGTTAATGAGATTTGTTTGCCTTTTACTCGGCGGCCTTCTTGGCCTTGGCGCCACGGGGCTTGGGCTCGGGGGTAGGCTTGGGCTCCTTGTAGGAGTGGCGGACGGCGGAGGCACGGGCAACGGCGGCCTGGCGGAGGTCGGCGCGGTAGTTGCTCTTAGCGGTCTGCTGGGCAACAGCAACGTAGGTCCTAATGGCACTCGTCAACATTCCTTGTTCACGATGTGCGGAACACCCTATAAGAGGCTGGCTAATCGGGGAGTACTGACTTGCGGGCGGACTTGCCACCGCTGTAGGTGGTCTCGGTGATGGCCGAGACGGGCTTGTTGGCAGCCGAGGTCTTCTTGCTCAAAACCTTGACGGCATTCTTCTCACCGGGAACGACACCAATGGCCTGTTTAATTTTGCAAGTGTGAGCTTTCGAATTCATTCGTCAAGTCGTTTATACGTAGCATAGTCTGTTCGTACCTTGTCGTTCACGAAACCGGCCCACTGGTACTTTTTGTTAGCCAAAAATTCACACCAGAAGAAAGCTGCAAACTCTCACCTTGCGCGCATGCTTGTTGGTCAGGTTCAAGTTGTCACGGGAGAACTGAACACCGCCGGAAGCCTTGCGCTTGACGAGGAAGGAGTTGTTGCTACCTGTTGAATTCCATGATTATTAGTTTTTGACTTGCCCCCTGAAAACAACGTCGACTCGCGGGGTTCCGTAGCAAGGGCAGAACTCACGAACAATCTCCCAGATCAAGTCGGCAGAAACCTGAGAAGAAGCCATTGTGAAATTGCTGGATTTGGGGGCTTTGCGGAGGTAATTGTCGACGAAATTGCGCAGTCTACTTGATTGCTGGTTGCTTGTGATTTCGTCTTTACCCAGGCCCAAGATGGTGCGGGAATCGCTTAATTCGCCTAATGCGTGTTAGTGGCATCTTTAATTGCAATGAACGCGGACACGCAATAACGCGGGCATGCACGGTCCACACCTGTCTACACTTGTTGGGATGGTCCCTTGAGTGTTTGCAGGACTTAGGTACGTACCTTCCATGAATGCACTTTGTCAGGGAGGAACGGGACGACGGAGGACAGGTGGGGCCGTGAGTCTCAGCCAACAACCCAAGCGTCGACTTGTCGTCAGACGGGCTGTCTCAATAGGCTAAAGCCTCATCATCGTCGCCTTCAACTTACTCATTTCACATCCTCGACTTTTTCGAAAGCATCGAGTCGCGTCTCGACACGGCTCACAAATGGCCTAAGCAACAACGCGCCAGTCTTTTCACAGCCCATTTCACTTTCTGCTGCCCTGACTTTTTCCTTATCAAGTTTCTAATCCTTCATTCCCGAATCACAACCATTCACTCGGTGTACATCGCCCGTCTGTCGAGCATCGGAACCGTTCCTCATATCGATCTCCAACTACATCCGAGCTAGCCGACCGAATCACGCATAAAAAGACAGACAAAATGTATCTTCTCTACGGACTCACCTTCATCGTCATCATCGCGGGGACAATCCTGTACCTAACGCGGAACTCCTGGCTACATCTCCTCCCAGGCACCTCATACCTCTACTCGCGGCTCCCGGGCTCCTTCTCCGGCGACATCGAGGCGGGACTATCAAGCAGCACTTTCGACCTCGGCGCCAACGTCGAATCGGGAGACTCGCGCGCCGGCCTCGACGACGCCGCGAAAGCCGAGATCCTCAAGATCATGAAGAAGCGACGACTGCGCTTCGACGAGGCTCGCCGCGTCTACATGGAGCAGCGCTTCAGCGCCAACGGCATCGGCCCTGACGGGCGGCCTAGAGACCCCAAGTTCGTCAGCTTTTCGTGATGTACACCCCGCGCTATCCGAGGAATAATGTCGAGCGGAGATAATGGGGGTGAACGAGGAGTTTGGGCTGCGCTATGATCGGAGGGGTGGCTAGATGTATTATTTCCCGAAGGCGATGAACTCTGTGTCAGGAGGCTCGTTGTGCCGATTAACTATATCCATCATGCGAGAACATTCGCGATTTCATTTTTTGTTTGGCTAAGGCGTTTGGCGGTTGTCCTTGGGTTTGGGTGCATTTTCACTAGGTTCAGATGTCTCTGTGGCAGTCATCGTCTGACAGGCAGGCGCCATGTTCCGAAGGGCAATATGGCTTCTGTTGCACCCTCGTGAGGAACTAAGAATCACATCCTCGAAAGGCAGTGTACCTACCACAGTGCCCAGCCTCAAAGTTGTTCTTCGAGACACGGTCTTGCAGCATGTCATATCATAATACCCTCTCATCATGCACTAGCATATAACTATAGCAGATGTACTCTGGATTTTTCCTATTTCTTGGTCGAAGAGAAAGATAGCTTGTTGCAATGCAAATGACATTATCTTCATCCTCAGTTTCCACGCCGCCACTTTAACACATCCTCAGCCTGGGCAATCAAACACAGATGATCACCAAGTATGGATTTCAATATAATCATCAAAGCTCAGTTTGTTTAAGCATATTTATATACACATTAACAGCGGCAGTCAGGCTTCTTCGACATCTCGTTGACTCTCTAGACATCCGACATCAGTCTAGATGTCCCATCGCGCTAATTCCGTTTTCCCAACATCTTCTCCCAGGTACTGGAATGGCAGAATGAGTTTTAGGTGGGGTACAATACGGTCAGTGAAACCCTCTGTCTTTTTTCTTCTTTAAGAATATATACAATCATCTTTTTCCCTCTGGAGAGAAACTTCATTACCGACAATCCAGACTTTTGGTCCGGCCTAGTCATATCATTCTATGTTATAAATATTAAAAAGTCGTTATGAATTCGTCCAATCTGGGCTCTGCCGACGGTGGGATTTTTTTCGTCTCCAAGTTGTAAACCCACAGTTTGGTACAGAACATTGTCCCCGATAACGGAGGGCTCTGTGAATTAAAGGGATATTGGAGGCATGAGTTGCATTGGTTTCGCCGCTCATTTGCTCTTTTTTGATTCAGTTCTCTCGTAGACACGGTCATCCACACCCTCGACTTCTTCGGCGATGCGCTCCATATCCTTGACTTGACGCCTCCACTGGGCATCACTCATCTTCTTTTCCTTGTCGAAGAGATCGGCATCGGGCTTGCGGTATGAGCCTCCAAGGCGGTCCCAGAGTGTAGTGTACTGGCCATAGTTGTAGTTGAAGTACAGGTGGTGCATAGTGTGGCAGGCGGCACCGTTGATGACGGGGCTGTCAGCCACATACTCGCCATCGTGGATCATGATGGTCCAAAAGTTGACGAAGACGAAGAGCGCGACGGACGCGTATTTGTTCAAGGGGAACAAGATTGGATACAAGTGGTACGGGAACGACTGCGCAAACCCATCTACGGGGTGAAAAGCGTGGGACGCAAAGGGTGTTGGCATAACCCATTTGTGGTGAGGCTTGTGCAGCTGCTTGTAGACGGCAGGATGGTGTAGACCACGGTGGATTAGGTAAATCAAGGCATCCGTGAAAACCAGGAAGCAGGGGAACTGAGCATACTCGTACCACATGCCCGGGCCATCAGCGGGCGTGTCGTACAGTTTCGTGTATCCGCGGACCTCGATGAGCCAGAACACGGTTGTGAGGATAGCCATACCTGGGAAGGACGACACCGATTGTTTAATTTCCATGGAAATCTGGTTCTTGAGAAATTTGGGGTGAAGTTTCGCGTCCTTGTTGAAGACCAGCCAGTATGAGAGAGAAGCGAAGATGAAGTATAACAGACAGCCGAAGATACTGGGCGAATGTTAGCAAGACAGCTTCATGGAGTAATGAGGTGAGTGTAGATTTCATACACAGTAATGGTCCACAGCGATATGGCCTGTCGAAATATGTTGTCTCTATCCCACGCACTCATGTATGCGTATGGACTGGGCTCGAAGTCAATGTATGAAGAGGCGGGCTTATACTGCCATGACGAGGTCGTCGCATTGTGAACCTCGAGGAAATCTGGCGCAATGGACCGCGCAGGGTGAAGGTTGGCGAATACGTAGTCGCCTAGATAGGTGTCCCAGATCTCGAGAATAACGTCCATGTTGGATGTAGGACGGGTTGTCGACGAGGCGGGAGAGTGTAATGAAAGAGAGGGAGTCTCAAGCACAGCGACTGCGGTGAAACCAGATTAAACACAAACGCTCGGACGCAATGAGGAGGAGAAATAGAAAGGGAATTAAAAGCTCAATTATCTAGAGCAGAAGATCTTGACTAAGTAAAGGGTGGAATGAGTGTATGGGGCAATTCGAATTTCGGTGTTAGCAGGTGGAGCTCGGTAGCGCGCTTTGAAGCTAAGGAACTACCTGGGTAGTGTAGTGTAAATGCACTAGAAATGTAGGTACCAAGCTAGATCCCGCCCTCGGATCTGATAAGTGGGCGAAGGCGAAGACTTAGATCGGGGAGAGCGCAGAGCAGCGATGGCAACTTGACACTAGAGTGAAGAATACTTCGAAATCAACGATGTCTTTCAATGTAAATGGCAGCTGTGTCGCGATTTCTAAGGACTCGGGTTTGTTTCCCTTGTTTCCCCAGCTTCAGCGGCAGCGCAGGTTGGAGAGAATATCTGATATGAAGGGTGGAAACCTGTGACTCGGAGGACCCCTGAAAGACCGTCTTTATAAGGGTACTATAACTTTTTTTTCTTTTAAGGTTATTAGTATGAGGTGGGAGGTGATGACATTTTACTTGTCTGAATGGCGAACTGGTCAGGTATTATATGCGAACTCAGACTGGAATAAGTGTAGCCACTGAGGGCACTTCATCGAACCATAGTGGTAGGATGATGAAAATGAGGGAGATGAATGGTCAAGAAACGGCTCTGGAACAGTGAATGCGAACACGAGCCGTACGATAGTCACCGCCATTACATTTACACTAGGCTAGCGAAGGTATGGCATCATTAAATATACCTACCTAGGTATGTAGGATTTCAATCAGGGCTGGACTGGACGATGAAGTTGCCTTGTGTACTGCCTGTGTTGGATGAGAGCTGAGGTGCCGCAACACTGGGTCACTGCATGCAGGTGCTGTATCCCCACTACCTAGATACCTACTTAAGTACCTAGGTAAGTACTGTAGGTAAGTAGGTACTTAGATCTGCACTGGAGTCCCCTATTGGGCCTTTGACGACCCTTTTACTGGACCATCACACCACTGGAAGCTCAAGCTTCCGGTCGAACAATCCCCTTATCAGGCTGGTCCCGATCAGCAAGATGCCTAGATACTAAAACGACAGTCAGCTTGAGTCGGTACCTACAGAGGTGAGATAGGTACCTACCCACCTTATCGCATGCGTTTTCGTATTCGTATCGAAGATCCTCAGAAGGCTTCTTCCACACTCTTTCATACCCGATACCTACCTACATCTAAAATCTAAACCTTGGAAGGCAGAGACACGCCAAACCTTGCCACCACCACATAAGTACAGTAGTCTCCAGCTGTGGCTCTCAGATGTTACAATCGACTATACTCATTGGCTGTCTCTTCCTGTTTCTAAGTCAATTGACATCATGCTCATTGTACAAAGACGACAACGAATTGACAAATGTTCATATTTATTTATCTAATTCATTGGATCAGTCGCCACATTACAAGGACAAGTTTTTTTTTTACTTCATCTTCTGCCAGATTGAGTGGCAGAATGCTGATGTCAGTATTCCTTGTGACCGAATGCTAGCATTGCACACACAATATCTTTAGGTGACGCACGCCCACGTATGGCATCAATCAAGCCATCAGGTCAGGACTACGGAACAGCCCGTTGCACGGCTTCAGCCTTGCTCGCCCAGAAAACCCCGGGTGACTGCTTGGTCACGGCGAAGGCATGGTTATCGGTATCCTTTCCCAAGTCAGATCCATTGATGTACAAGACACTGCGCTTCTTTCTCGACGAAACAACCTAGAACGACTACTTAAGTGTTCATCTATAGGGGTCGCCAGTCGCCAGTCGCCACGATCTATTGCCCAAAGGGTATTATCAGTGATAGGCTCAGTGTTCAGGTTCGTCAGGTCCCCGCGGGACAGTGTGATCTACCGCCCACTGGCGTATGCTCTCGAAATTTCTACATGTGTGAGGTGTGCTGTAGTTTGGCCACGGGTCGCCGTCGTTGAGTGGGAAATTGAAACTGAAGACCCCTATATCACCCTGGCAAATGACAAACTGTCGCAGTGCATCAATGCAATGGTCGAGATGGTTGCGCAGTTTCGTCGGCGGCGCTGAAATATCGCCCCCGAGGGGAGCATAATACTCCTTGTACGCGTTCTGTCGCAAAAGGTTGAGACAGTGTAGCTGGTGGAACATCTCAATCGCCACGCGATATCCTGGCTTCCCGTTACGCGGATCCGTGATCTTCAACGAGGTTTCGGGATCGAGACCTAGGCTAATCATCTCCTCATGAGATATCATTGTATCGCCGACTAAAATTGGGTTAGCATACGGAATCTTGCTTGACTGCGATTATATCAGGTTACATACCGGCTGAGATATAGTCCCATCTAGCGTCTACATCGTCCCCTTTTCCAATGAACGGGCCTTCTGCTTTCGGGGGCAGATCGAAGTGCTGTGTTTCATACTTAACAGCACTTGCGGCTGGCGCTGTGGGAGGTATTAGCATTCGATCAACTGCTTTTACATCCAGCATCAAGGTACATACACCATGCCGAGTACTTTTGTGTATATTCTAGATCGGATATCTTCGCTGTCCGCGAACAAAAACTCAAAGAAAACAGCAGGGCAGAGAGTGATAAGAGGACAGCATGCGCCAACCATATCCAATGCGGGTTTATATTTCGGGGTATAATAGTTGAAGCTTCGCTGCCGCCCATCCATGTGAGTGTCTCCTCGCTATCGCCACGTTCGCCCTTCTCCAGGAACGGCTCTTCATCTAGATTATATTGCTTCGGCATCGTAAATAAATATGACAAGTAAACAGCACACCTGGTGCTGGAAAGAAACAGAAATATGACAGTATTAGAAATGAATGTATGGTCACACACCGAACCAGCAGCAAGGTGAAGAGTAGAAGCAGAAAAAAAGAAAGCAAGAACCTCGAGTGAAACAGCAACCTCTCTCCTCTTAGTATCGGAGGAAGTTTAGCCAAGCTACGAACTAGATCTAGGTACCCTTTCGCTAAAGCCTGCACTAGAACATCCCCTGACCGATGCACATTGCGTGGAAGCGAAACGCGGTGGAGAACAACAACATCGTGAGCTCTCGTGAAGTTGTAACATCAACGTCTCAAGTTGGGTCGAGGCGAGTGAAGCCAGGCGCTAAGTGCCAAATGGAGTTGGCATAGCTGGCCATGTATTTCCGGTTTGGGAAGGAATGCCTGTTGCGGGACAGGGATGCCTCGAACTCTGAAACGCCACTATCCAATTACCATCACCATGGGAAATAAAATGGCCTCAGTATCGAGCCATTGATCGACGACTAGTCGTGAGGGGATTTTCGTTTCATTGGAGATCTCGACACCTACTGTAGAATACAATACAAACATGAAAATGACCAAAAATAGTGTTAGCCAGCTCGTGTTAAGTCAAGTTGACCCTAATGCGGTGTAATAACCGAAGAATGGCAAGAAATCTCGCATCTGCAATTACCTAATCAAAGCCTACTATCCATGCTAGATCTTGCAAAACACCACCTGGGTATTAAGTGTATATATACCGTACTTACGTATACATAGTACACCGTGCCACTCTGTGGACGTTCTTTCACAGTTTATATGCAAAGTAGGTAGCAAGAAAAGACTAGCATCGATGCACGCTAGATCATAGACTGTATCAACGGCGATACCTAGCTCTTTCTTCCAAGCCTTAGCCTTCAATGCTGGGGACAGGAGGATCCTGCGACGAAATGGTAGATCTTTAGCAGCAGTGATATAGCGATCCACCTAGTGTATCTCTTGGTGAACTATAGTAGAATACGTATAGGTCAAGGGCTGGGATTCAATGCTAAACTTGAAATGGTCAGATCAATATGAGGCGGGATCAATGCTATCGGATCCTACATAGGAAGCATTTCATTGGGTGTTGCAGATAGAACTCGGTGACACATATTCGTTTTAGTCCCCTACATGAGGATTCACTATCGTTGTTATTGTATTATAATGCTCTTGAAGATGGTTCACCCTGGCTGGTACGTTTCTTTGCGAAGGCGCACTGAACAACATCTCTACATAGTACATAGTAGGTATTTGCCTCGCGGCGCACATGGATTATGAGGCTAGAACCAATAGCTGGTATGAATGTTGAAGAGAGATATCTACGCTTTCGGACTCCCCACGTTTCGCCAATTAGAAAGCGGTAGGTCGAGTTATGAAGTACTCCTTGAATATGGATATATTGATTATGTCCCTGGGCTAACTAACCTCGTGAGTGCAATGTACTGAGGTTGGTCTCTGAAAGATGAGCAGAGTCGTGGGAACAGCCCAGAGCAATGTTCCCAGAAGGACTCTAAATTTTTCAGTAACAAGCCGTTACACCGACGACAAGATTGCATGTAAGAACATTATGAAACACTCAGACTAGGGAATGTTGGATAGATAGCTAATCATTGCTTAAAGTCTCTCTCTTTTCTATGTTCC
Source organism: Xylaria bambusicola (assembly GCF_022495145.1). Lineage (NCBI taxonomy): Eukaryota > Fungi > Ascomycota > Sordariomycetes > Xylariales > Xylariaceae > Xylaria > Xylaria bambusicola. The sequence goes on from NW_025953587.1 coordinate 416,111, forward strand.
TCATTTACAGTCTCTTTCCCCCACCTGTATCTGATATCCTAGCAGGCTACCCTGGAGTTTACAATTATTGTGAAGAACAACTAGTAACATTTAATGCTCATTTTTTTCCTCGCCAAAACCAGAACCATGTATAGATATATATTAATTTTGAACCTACATATTCATTCACGAGAGTGATTATAACTGAATATTATAACAAGGGCAGATAATTGGGCTTGGAACTTGATGCTATTCAGATTACAATGATCAACTAGAGCTGCATGAGTCCTTGACCAACCCATTCCTTTTCGGCTGTTGGTGGCTTGGCTCGACTCTATATACAACTAGTCTGCCAGCCTAGACCACCTGTGTCTCTAGGGTCTGTTTCAAGAAGTGAAGTTTGTATAACCTCACTTTCCAATATTGCCTGTATGTCTTTGAATGATCATGAACAGCCTGCAATGGCCTTTCGCACGGTCGAAGTGCAAGGCAAACTGCATGCTCAGCTAGTATAGCTTGTGCAGCTTGTACGCGTGTAACATATCGTTCCTCTCTTGCGCATTTGAAGCATCAGTACAGCCCCGTTGGTTATTGCTTCTCTTCTTAAACGTGTTATATACCAGAGATGGATGGTCAGACCACTGCGAAGAGCATCTGAGTGACCGTAACTTTCGGTCCCCGGAATCACGGGATTCCTGGTCTAGCCTACTTTATAACCCGATCAAGCTGGAAGGAGTCGTTGTCACACCAGGACTTTGCCCATGCTGCCTTTCCAACGGCAGCTTGGAACCCACCATAAAAATTACTAGTACAACACCCCGGTGCGGAACAAACTCTGCTCAACAACAATGTATCCCTTTGAACGCGGTTTCAACCTCGGAACACCAAACATAGGGAAGTACAGCCAATCAGAACAGGAGATTTAATGCGATTACAAGGAAAAATTGCCTATAACGATATCCTAGCTTTCCGAGGTTGAAACCGCGTTTAAAGGGATACCTCATGACACACTCTTAAGTAACTGGCTCGCCTCATCTGACACAACTGACTCTGTCTTTAGGTCGGATGTAGAGCCACATCATTGGAGATCTTGCCTGCTGGGTGAACTGTCGGTCCCATGTTCGGAAGACCTTCGACTTGCTGAGATAAGTGCTCGCTGTCACTTCATTCGAGGTTAATTCTCGCAGAAAATCGCGGCACTGCAGCAACACTGGCACTTGGTTAACCCATTGGACTTGAATAAGCATCTTTCCACAAGTCTTCGGCGAGGGTTAATAAGTCGGAAGGCCCCAATCAGAGGATAAATACACTCACAAATTTCTTCAATATAACTAAATCTTCTGTCCCCCTAGCTGGGAGCACTCCATTCAAATATTCTAATCCTGCTCCCGCCTCCTTCCCCATCATTCCGCCTTCGTTAGGTCCTACTCCTAAGCGAAGAGCTTCAACATCAACTCCGTCTTCGCCAACGACTCTTCGCCCCCCCGCGAAAAGATTGACTTACACGCGGACCCTACGTATTCGAATCCACAGTCTCCTAACATGTACTCGCTAGGGGTCGAGGCAAGGTCAGAATCGAGCTTAGGCAGTGCCTCCGACAGCAGTGCTTCAGTGTCGTCTCGAAGCACCGACAGTCTGGCATGTAGTAGAATCACGGCTCGGGCAGGGCGCGATGCCCGGGACACCAAAAGAGTGTTGCAAACGATAAAGCAAGTCAAAGACGGGGAGTACAGGGTCAAGAAAGGTAGTCCAGGCGGGAAGTACTTGATTCATCGACAACTTCACCCTTCAGGCTACAAATTACTACGGGAAGTAGAACTACAGAAGCCCGAGAACAGCGAGCTGTTGGAATACTTCAATGGGGATGAAATTCGGTAAGCTTGATCAAAGATCTCGTCATGACGTCCTACTCATGGCATGCCAGATACGACTACACGCGTCGCCCATACAAGGGTGACAAGCAGTTAGTAATCCATCTGCCTTCAGGTTTCCATGAGATAATGGCTGGCCGTTTTAGCGATATGATTGTTGGATGGCTCGCTTGTATCGCAAATGGTTCACTTTGCCGAGTCGACCGTAGCAAAGAATCGACAATGGAAATTGCAATCAACTCAAGTCTAGCGAAGACGGTAAAGCCTATCGAGCCTCGAGGTGACCGACTCGAGCCCGGCCTCTCTTTCAGACACCAGGGTTGCAGAGTGGCCGATATGGTGGTTGAGGTGGCATGGTCTCAGAACAAGCTAAACTTACCGGACAGGGCTAGGCGGTACATTGAAGGGACGGGAGGCGCCATCCACACGGTCATAGGGTTAAGCATGAATGACATTTATCGTGGTGGACGCCGTGCAACAGTCTCAGTCTGGAGAGCTGAGCAGGAGGGCGAGCGGTGGAAACGATCTACGGTAGTAGACAATATGGTAAGTGCTTCAACCGCGTGCCGGGCTTTACAAAGATGCTCATGACCCCTTCAGGAATTCATCGATGAAAACGGCCAGGCTGTCGATGGATGCGTGCTGTCCCTCTCTCTCAGAGATTTCATATGTTCTAAGAGAGCAAGTAAATTAGGGGACATTGAGGACGTACCACTCAATATCACTTCCACAACACTCTACGAGTACTACCAGCACGCTTTCAACACGCATATAGCCGACGAGGCAGCAGAGAAGATTGGAACATTACAGAAGCAAGCTAATAGTGCGTTGGAAAAGATCCGAGTTATAGATGGAATTATCAGGGATCAAGGAACGAGAGACGGCCCCAATCGCATACGAATGGGAAAGAAACATGTAATCGACATAAAGGCGAAGATGAAAGAGTTAAACGGCGAGTCCGCCAACATCACTAGTTTGATGAAGGATATAGAAGAAACGATGGACAAGGCAGGGGATCAGGCAGAAGTGATGGAGGAAGTAGAAGAGGATAGACTCAAGGCAGCGAGCAAGGTGGCCGAAGTAGAAACGGGGCTTGGCAGGTTGACGGCTGAAGAAGGGAACTTGGGTTGATATATCGATATGGTCCCGAGTGTGTTGAACATTCTAATCTTGATCTAGAAGGTACCTAGGGTTGACTAACTAGAAGTAATTGAGTATATATGTATGTCATCCTTTTAGTTACCCATTGAATGGTTTTATTACCTAGCTCTTGATATGGAGATGCATCTACCCTAGAAAACTCTCTTTCCAATTCTGAAACATCGCGAAAACATAGGGATTTTAGCATCCATTTTGGCCGAGCGATTATCCAGCTTATCCAGATACCTGTAGTTTTGTTCAGCAATTCCAAAAGTTCTAGCTGGCCCTGGGCTAGTGGCATGTCTAGCTTTAGAAAATGGGCGAGGTTCGTGGAGAAGACCAACTTCTTTACGAAGATATGCCCGAGATAATAAATAAAAGAGGCAGACAAGGACAGGTCGGAAAGACCTAGACCCCGCAACAGCGTGGATGGGCACATGAGCGGCACTGAAATGTAATATATAATAATGTAGAACCCTCCACAACCCTGCGGTGTATGGCTCTAGGAGGCGTGGTTTGCTCTAAATAGGGACGGTCCCCACGTTAAAAATCATCATCATCTAGCTTTAGAAAGGTGAGGGTCTTTTTGCTAGAGGTATTCTGCACTACATTCCTACTAATTATAATATAGTGAAATTAGTTAGACGATGTTTAGGGGTTGTTATGGTTCTGGAGTTGGGAGGCGTTTCGGAATGGCCGAATTGTAAACTCATGTATCAATGATATATCTAAGTACGCGTTAATCATAATCACTCTATCGTATGTATGGTGGTGCCATATAGATTCAAGCGGGACAGCCACACTAGCCCTGCAAGTCTACACGAGGCCTAGCCTATGACTCTTGAGAAGAGCAACCATCTTTAATGGCGTTCATCCGTACAAATGTAGCTCTGAAATGCTCAGAATACGCGACCCTCCCCCTTCGCCCTCAAACCACAGTCTTCTCGAAGCATCCCCATTCCAATTCGCTCATATGCGTCCTGAGACTCCTTGAGTCCAACAAACTGGCTAAGACCGAGGTCTAGCTCGAAAGTTTGAGGGGTGGCATTACCCTTCACAGGCCGAGCTGAGAGCAGACCTGAGCCTTCTTTTCAGTGGTGGCGACTCAAGATGTCCGTCGGAATCCTCGGAATCCTCGTCATCAGAGGTCTCGGTATATCCAATCAATGACATCTATGATCAGGAAGTTAGTATGCAGTATTCTTAAAGTAGGATAGAGTTTACATTTGGCTGTGGTACTGGGTTCCCATAGAAAGACCAATTCGCGGGATCCGCTGTTTCCTGGTCTTGTACCTCTTCTCTAACCTGCTCCCTTCGGCTGCGTTTGTTCGCTTTAGATACCCGTGAGATTGACGGTCGTCTTTTGGAGCCACGTCTTGCTCTCTTCACCAACGTTTCCTCGCAGAACTCCCAATCCCAGTCTAATTTGTGATTGTTTCCGGCAAGTATGTGTGCAAACCAGAGAGCCAAGTTCACAGTCCACTGTCTATATTCGTCATGATTGCTGTCACATCCGTTCTCCCAGGGTATTGAGACGAACTCCATTAGCCCATCCATTTTCATCCCTTCAACAAGAGCGATGTCGTCTTTAGCCGGTACTAAAACGCGTCAGAGATATCAAGCCCCATTCATAGCATAAGTTAGGCTTTGATTACCTGGAATGGTACCCCGCGGTTTGATTCGGAAAATAAAGGCCTCTTCCGTAGTCAGGATGCAACCGTATCGGCATCGGTAGTTTAAGCAATAATATGTATATGCTTGTCGAATCGGCGCATTATCTTTTTCGTCTCCTGCTGTACCAATCCACTCGCCCGTTTTTTCGTCAGTATACAGCCCATCACGCAGCTTCTGGCTATTCCAATTGAAGGCTGTTTTGACTTCTTTAGGAAACAACTCCTTAAATACACCCTTCTTTTGCCTAATTTCTTCTTCTTCTAGTGAGACTGCTCCTCCATCAGGTTGCTTTTGTCTTTTCCTTCTCGCTTTTTGGTTCTGTACAATGGCGGTCTGAGGCCCACCGTTTCCGAGTGCTGTCGTATCGTGAGCCTTCTTGTTGTCTTTTTCACACCCAGTGTCAGGTTTAGTTAACGGCGCCTCTTGTTTAGAGAGATCTACTCCAAAATCCGATACCCAGATGCACGGCTGGAAGTCTTCGACAGCTCTCAAGGCTGCAACAACAATGGGGTTGTTCCATTTGTTCAAAATGACCACTGTGCTAGGATGGCCCTTAGTTAGCGAGGTAACGGATTGATCTAGGTGTGGATAGTGAGGGAGCCTGTCGCGCGGCTGTCTTTTCCGAGCTTCCCTTATCAAATCGCCTCCGAAAATAGTTTCCAGGGTTGCATAGCTGAATTCATTCCATGGTCTCAACGCTACTGGTTTATGATAAGAGGGATGATTTGTGTTGGCCGTCTTTGGACTTTTTACTGGTGTTATAATTGGATTTTTCGAAGTCAGATACTCAAGGACCGATTGTGCTCTTCTCCGCTTGGGAGCCATCGTCACAGCGAGGAGAATCGAACAGAATGGTGTGCGATGGGTCGTTTTCCTCCGGTTCCATGCGACTTGGTATTATTATAATCATATTTGTAATCAGGCATACTCCGATGGTTCGCAACATCTTGATGCTTCAAGATCCCTAACGCCCGTAGTATCTCAGTGACCGCGCTCATTGGCCAGTGCAACGCTACGGCCTTTCCGTCAAGCAAGCCTCGAGTCAATCTTAACGGTGGTTTCGGTCGTCCTACATAATCTCCGCGTAGCCAACTGGTCGAAGCCCCTCTCTCTAACTCCAATTTCACCATCCACGACATAATTACAATGCTTTTCGCTATGCATATGTAGAGCGGTTATGAGACAAATTTTCAGAGGTAAAGTACATTCGCGAGGCGTACAATCTCCTTTCCAACATAGGTACAGCTCCACAGGGGCGCATCGCCTACCGGCCGCACCCGCACACCCGATTTTATCAGCTGAAACGCCTTCCTTGCTTCCCTTGTTTGCTTCTTCATTTCCAATATCCCTATATCGACTGTGCCAATGAGTCATATTCAAACTTTTTCCAATTGATGTCCACACTAATGTTTACTCACGTTACGCCTGTTGATTATGTCGAATAATAGAAAGAATTCTAGCACGGGGAAACTTCCTCCAGGTGATGGGCCAAGTCTACGCGAATTCAAATACGCAGGGGCGCCGATTGAATGGATTGAAAGAATTGATGATGACGGCCGTGAGGATAACCAAGCATTCGTCTACCGAGTGAAGATCGCATCTCAGGAATATGCCCTTAAGGTTGTGAGTAAGAAAAGGCTGATGTTGTTAAAGCTTTTTATTGATTTAGACCTCCCAGTTCAAATTTTCGAATCCCAAATCCAACACGTTCTACTGGGGTACAAGACTGCAGTATGAGTTACCTATGAAAGAGGCTATATTCTACACTGATCCTTTCTACGCCGAATGTCGAGCGTATGGGAGAATCGAGGATGGGAAGGTTGATAAGAATTCTAAGACACCCCGTGTCCGGCAACAAACGGCAGTAAAATGTTATGGATATATGTTCCTGAGCGACGAAGACAAGCGCTGGTTTATTAACAAAGGTCATGATCTGGAGGACGACCTCCTCGATAACGATGTGATTGAAGCCTTAGAAGGAGACACACGAGTTCGAGCTATTGTGAAACATCTCGATGAAAGCCCCAAATTACTTCATGCAAGAAACATTGGGAAAGCTTGGACAACCGTCCGTTTACTCAACAAATCTCTTAAAATCTATAACATGGATATTAAGGCAAACAACTTCATCGGTCATCGACTTGTGGATTTTGGGTCATCTTGGACTGAACCTCATGAGCTATTACGATATTTGGATAAGAAAGGCAAGATTATTGCCGGTCACAAGAGGGGAACAGATGCACAGGATTTTGACGATATGATCGAAGAAGAGCATATACCGACCCGACTGAGAGTCGTACCGAAGACTAGGCACCAATTGCGTTCAAGGGGTGACGGGCCTTGGGCAGGCGAACAATTGCCGAAGCGCAGGAGAAGGAATAAACCCGAGACGTGAATTGAATCTGATCTCTACTCTCACATGTCTGAAGCAAGTTTGTGCTTTTTGTCCTATATTTATGTATATGGATACTACCGGACCTGCCTAGAATTGACGGTGATGTTTAATAGACTGTTACGGCTGGTATCGACCTCTTACATGACTAAGCTGCCCCTAAATGAGGAAAGAATCTGCATAGCGCAATATATATATATATATATGAAAGGATACTGTTTCAATGCCATCGCACCGGTGGTTTATACCACTAAACCACTGATGCTACTTAGTAGAAACCTATGAAATTCCAAATTATATACATGATACCATTTAAACCAGGTCAAGAAGTAACTCATATTAACTTAACCTGCGATGTAAGGTACCTACATTAAGCTACATCTTATGGACTGTAGGACTTTCATTAACTTTCATTAAGTGGTTATAATCGGCCTGGCCATAGCTGATTAACGTGGAGCGTCAGTAAGCAAACAAGATAACACCCCCCACCATCCAATTCTGTCTTGGAACCCCTATTCTGACGAATTGAGACCACAGGGAGGACGCCCACAATCCTGTTTGTTACCCCTACTTAGGTAAGGATTGCCACGTGCTACCTACCACCTCTCCCTGCAATCACGCCAGCTCCCTGCCCCATCCCATCCCGAATGTTTGTTTACCAGCCACTTGGCGGCCAGTGCCCCGTTCTTCTCTACCAGCAACTTGGGCCTACTAACTAAAAGTTACAGCATCTATCTCCAGTAATCGAATATGCACACAAGGGGTCATTGAATGGCTTGCCTGTTATGGCGTGAATGAATGGATGAGATCCCCCATTCTACCTGGTTTCCCGCAGATATTCCAGAACTGTATAAGGTCCCTAGTTTTATTTATCGTGCCTCCTACGTAGCAAACAACACCATTGCCATCCCTAAGTAAGGCAGGAAAACCATGAACAGTGCATTTGACCCCGCACTATAAGTAGCTCGATGCTACAAGACGGCGTCCCGAGTCACTCGTAATCTCATTTTCTTCTCAGTGAAGCGAACAGACAACATACCTACTTAAACCCTCGGTGCACTTTCTTCTCACCTCTCGAAGCTCACCTACAAATATATCTCGACAATTGCAATTTGAAGTGGTTATGTCCTTGCTGAAACCAAGGCAAACTCCTGAACGGCAGTCCCAACCCTTTGATCATGATGAGCTTTCAAGCCCAAACAGCAACCGGACTGTAGCAGTCCGCCCATCACCTATCAAGCCCTTGAAGTCACTAGGGCGTATTCTCTTTGGTCCTTTCCTAGTATCGCCCTCCCCTAGCGATACAACCAAATCCGATAAAGAGGAAGAAGACGAGACTCAGAGTATTAGTTCCTCGATCAGTGGTCCTATGAATCATACGAAACAATCTCGCCGTAAGACCATTTTGGCGTCCTTCAAGAATAGCCGCGAGCGGCAAAGCGCGCGGGTTAACCGCGTCGACCGTCTCATCAGGTTCATCGAGGAAATCCAAAATGAAGCATACGTAGGGGAAAAAGAGGTGATACCGAGGCAGTTGTTTCCAAAAGACTATATCGAACTTCTCATTGAAGTCGATGAGCGCGATCAAGAATTCCAGCATTATTTCCATCACGGGCTTCGGTAAGTTTGACAGTACAGCCCCCAGTAACTTGAGTCTCACGATGTTCTAGATACGAGTATAGGGAATCTATCCACGGGAAAGAACAGTTCACCATTCTGATGCCTTCGGCATTCCATATTAGCATGCAGACGGATATCGATGGCAGATTATTGCTTTGGAAAAATGATATAATAGGTAATAAAAACTATGGTATCAAATCCAAAACAGCCGCGGGAAAAATACGGTCTAAGCGGGATCAGAAGATGGAATTCGAGTCGAAGAAAACCCTACGTGGAGATTGTTCTTTTAGCTACCGGGAGGACCATTACACATATCCACCGTTGATATTTGAGGTAGCATGGTCTCAGACTACAGATAAGTTAGAAAAAAAGGCAATGGAACTTATTGAGGAAGGTGCAGGTCAAATTCGTACTATAGTTGGCCTGGATTTCTCGAAGACATATAGCATTTGGGACACAATTCGTGACCAAATCCAAAACCCACTGGAACCAAAACGCGGTCCTTTTACGGCTTTTGTCTGGCGTGTTGTTTTCGACAAAGACGGCAAACAGGTTACCAACGCAAGTGGTGAACCCAGAGTACGGAAAAATAATCACATCTTCTGTGATGACAATGGGACAGCACATTTGGCTGAAAAGCTGCAGTTGAGTTTAAGGGATTTTGTACCCCCACGAGTTATCAAAGCAGAACGGTGGGATGAAGTCAAAGACTTACATGATGTAAAGTTGGAACTCGATGCGTCAACATTATTAGGATATTTTGACGATGCACTCATTGATCAGAAACATGAAGACGAGAATAGCGAATCGAAGAAGGAGAGAAACAGACAGGAGATGACGAAACGGACAAGAGACCGAGCCGCAAGGAGGAAGGCGGATGCAGAAAAGGAGGAAAAACGATGGACCATCACAAGTATGATTGAAGTGGGTGGACACCGCCTAAGAAAATTACAGGGCAGAACTTGAAGGCGGAACATTGGGGGCGAGGGCACCGTTAATCGGTACAATTCAAGTCTAGTTCAAAGTAGTCTCTCATTAAGCAAAAATTTCAATGGAATCCAGCATGTTGTTTGATATAGCCAAGATATATCCATTTCATAAGTTGGCTTAGTACATTGCGTTAAGAGGAAGAAAAATTGGTCCCTATATAGGTCTCACACTTCGGTGGGCACTCACTAATAGGTCTGAATGGCTTCGAATTAGTTGATAGTCTTGTTGATGTGGGCCGTCAATGGCATCATGATACTGTCAGATTTGAGTCAATTACATTAAGTCTGGTCGGAATTCTCTGTCTATTTCTTCTGTCGAGAACCTCTATCTTCTGGCTCCCTCTTTTAATCCGTAGGTGGTAGGGCTCATCGTCGTACCACTATGATAGATTATGATAGCGTAACTCTACGGAGGTAATCGTTATATCCGACACCTTCATTGTGCCATATTTGGGTAGCACCGGTCGGTACCTTGGTACATTGGAAAACTGAGGCGTTCGCAAGCAAAGTAACTGGATATGGCCGGCTCTGTGGCTAGGACCCGTGGCAGGCCCCACTAGGTAGTCGATTTGATAATCTTGTTTGCTTAGATATCTTTGATTTATTTCTCTACGTCTTGTCTTTTTCTCCTCGCTGCCAGTTTATGTCCGCCCCATTAAAATTATCTCCGCTGAACCAGATACTTGGCGGTCTCCTCTAGACTGTATCTCTTCTGCTCTTAACCCTTACATCTCACTATATCGACATGTCTAACAAACATCTGCCACTGAAGCCAAGATGTGGTGCTTGTGCGGATACTATCCTAAGACACGAGAGGGTTGTCGCATGTACTAACTCGTCTTCCGATGGGAGTAACCTCTTTATGCTAATCAAACGGTATAGTATCTGGTAACGATGACTCTACTGTGTGCACAGGGTGCACTCAGCCCTTTGCTTTCCCGCTTCCAAGCATGGTGCCGATATGGGTTGATGGGCGTATCCTATGTCGTCGTCATAAATGCAACCAGTGCGTCGGAGCTCCCGAGTTCGTTCCTATACATTATGATTGCTATCAAATTTTCAGAGTGAACGTGAACCTAGACGAATCTGAAGCCCTAAACCTCCTGTGGACGATAGGTTCATGGAGGAACCCCTGGCCAAGAGCGCAACCTATCTACCTCAGCCATGCTATTGATCAGGTTGGGCTCGAGAGAATATCAGAAATATCCGGGCTTTCCGATCTACGCAAACTTCCACCAGAGCTCGTGGGCATGATTCGCGATTTGTCACCTCACCAATTGTTCTGGCGATCTATCTTCGTTATAAGTCTTTCATTCAAGATACCACAGTCGCGACCGCTTTCAAGGAGCCTGCTTAACGAAATTTTGTCATGGGAACGAGGAGCACCCCCTGTGTTTACTTCGTCCGCTCCAGCGCCACCTCTGATTAGACTTACTATTGATGCCCATGGGATCAATAAAATAGAACGCCTACACGAGTGGCCGGTATTTAACAGCCGTACTACGAATCAATCGGCATTCATCGTCGAACATATAAGAAATGTGTCTAGAATACATGTGGAATTCAAGGTATGTGTTTCGCTTTAACCCCTAGTCTTACATTTCTAATACCCATAAGGGTGATTTTTCACACCTGTGTCTGTCCGAAAACCAACCGAGTCTGTGTATTTGGAATACATGCAGTCCTCCTAGGCTTTCTTCTTGCAGTTTCCTTAACCCTGCGGCTTTAAAGTCACACATCTCTTCGCGGCTTTATGTTAGGGACTTAGGCCGCTCTCGTGGGATTACCTTTTTCTTTGCTTCTGGTCAGCTCTTCGGCATCCATATTCATCTATCCGAAAATTCATGCGCGATGGATACCTACAACCGGATTTCCATCCATCGTCGGCAAAGAATAGTTTGGGTCTACGTGCCCATATCACCACTCGATAGACCTCTCGGTCTTGGATCTCGCAAAACCAACTTCGGTTTCAAAATCCTGGTAAGTGGCAAATTCTATTATAAACTAGCAATTACCTGATTGATAAGGTTAGATTCAAATGTCTCTTGCCGGCGAAATTATCCTTGGCCGTTCCGAGAACCGGACTGAAAAGCATGTTCTCCTTGGGTCTGGAACACCTATGACATTAATCTATGGAGAACCCCAGGAACTGCAGCCGATTTCCATATTTGGAGCATATCCATCACCCGGTAGCAATATCCCATTATTTGAGGCGCAAGAGTTTGAGCCCGATATACCGGGGGCATATTTCTCATGGGCACCCCTTAGCCATATCCAATCAGTCAACACATTCTATGACGGGGACACTAGACTTTGCAAAGGTATTATTTTTCATTATAGAAATGGAGGCTCACGTGCTCTTGGCCAGTGTCGTCTAAACGTTGATCAGAGTATTATGGTGATAGAACCATGTGTACTCTGTTTTCAGAGTACATCGTATTCGACCTCTGCAGGAAGACTACAGCGTCATGGGGTACGGGTCGAGGTGACAGGGGATGATGCCCATGAGCATAGCGATAGTGGATGGAAGTGTCTACCCCTTAGAAACGGCGTGCTAACCTTCTCCTTCACCGAGGATTCATCTTATATGTCTCTAAGAGAGGAGCCACGGATAACAACGTGATTATGCTATTGAGAAGTAAAACGCGGTTTCTTCATATACTAGTTAGGTATTTGGGTACAGTTAATCTTCCTGGATTGAGAAAACGGTAGTATTGTTATGTACTAGTCAACATTCTTAGGAAAGAAACTTGTATAATAGTTTGCCCCCTTAAACATGTAAACCTAAGCTGCCTTTCCTTTATACCTGCTACTAATATTCCTTGCTTGTCAGTCAACTTCCCATAACATGTGTTATATCACGCCCTGTTATGTATGTGTGGGTGGGGAGAAGGAGAGAGATCAACCTTTTTTAGTCATGGAAGAGTCTTCGGGTGGAATACAAACGCCAGTTGTTGATGTCTCAAGTTGCTGGGCCGGCTTCATTTCAAACTCGTAAGACACAGTACCATCAGAGGGTTGAAACCATTCAAGACAAATGCTCATGTACCGAGCGAGGGTCGGACCCTGCATCATGAATGCTGGGAGTCCCTCAACTTGACCTCGTCATCAGGCCAATCATTAGGTAAAGTTGCATTTGTAGGCCTCGGAGATGATTCGTGGAGGAGATGTACCGGTGGAATCGGATTCGCCTTAATATACTCCAGGCGCTCAAGTAGGTCGGTGCCTTGTCTGGAGATCTCGATATATTCGGATAGTTCCCCATTGCCGTGCGTGTCGGGAAAGAAAGGGGTCAAGAACGGTTGATCCCAATCGAATATCCACAACCTCGCCTGACTGCCGACACATGTCATTGCCCAAATAGGATTCACCGAGTTCATTTCAACCGCATACGCGCAGGCAGCAGTATACGCTTGCATCTCGACCAAGGCTACATCCGAAGGCGATGGATGACCTCGCTTCGCCTCCATAAAGAGTAGCGTTAACGTGATACCCGAAGTCACCCGTTTGACAACGAGGTCAACGCGTCGCAGATCCCCGTCTTGGCGGGTTGGTGGCTGCTGGGAAGATACGATCCACGGATGATTGTTGAATACGATACGGTTGAAGATATGTTCCCATAGTTGGGTTGTTGCCCATTCCGGCTGCTGCTGTGCTTCGTTCCAGAGGGCTGTCAGAGTTTCAGTGTTGATGATAGACATGGCTAGGGAGGTCCAAGGATCAGATTCAAGTATGCTAAACAACAAAGAGGTAAAGCGATATTAGATAGCTCGTTTCTCCAACCTACTACCTATCCTTATGGTGGTCCTTTCCCTTACCTTATAATCATTTTGCCATGTCCTTTATTCGATGTGTCTCGAACATAACGATAGGTATTGTGGTGGATAACGGACCAGTCGGGAACCTGCGGCAAACGAGTGGCCGCATTTACAGTTACATCCTATGAATCACCTGCGTGTTCTATTATTATTACTCTCAGGGCAATGCCGTCTTCGTTAGGCATGAAAGCATATAGGCATTGAGTTCTACTCGTGTCGCTTGCAGTAACCTGACCGGGAATCTCGGGGTTCGATGCGACCTTGCTCTGCCACGGCGCGGCTCTTCGGCCGCGGCTATCGCCTCGATCAACTAGGAGAACCACCAAGAGTAGCACTCTCGGTAGCCCTACAGAACCCTAGCGCGACTTAGGCACCGACTGACACACCTGTTGGGCGTGAACCTAGGATGATACCGGAACCAAAGGACGGCAATTTCCATTCCAACTACCTACCAATGGACCATTGTGCGGGTAGGGGATACTCAACGTCATCTATCTATGCGGAATGTTAATTAGATCTGCCCCATCGTGGGGGCGCCCAATGTAATGTATAATAATATAGAATCCTCCATAACCCTGCGATGTATGGCTCTGGGAGGCGTGGTTAACCCTAACTAGGGACAGCACCCACGTTAATGTTAACTAATAATAATAATAATCTCGATATCCATGCGCCAAAATAAAGGAATCACGATGCGGGGACAGCGACATTGGTTACACTTAAGAAAGGGGTGATTGATGAAGGGAAATTTTCTCAATATTACAGAAAGAAATTTCGCATCGTACTACCAGCCCCTAATCCCTTAGGTTAACAAGCTGCGAAGGGTAGTGTTTCCTAATAGCAGAAGGTGGCAACAAGAAGATGACAAGCTGTATTCACAGATGACACAAATCCTTCGCGACGGCCGGAATGATCCACTAGTACATGTATAAAGTTATAAAAATAATTATAACTATAAACAAAGTACGAATTTTCACAAAACAGTGCCAACACAACCCTTCCCGTGGCCGTAACGGCCTCTAATGATAGGATTCGCCCCCCTTAGGGTGAGGAAGAATTAGTGCCTCTTCCACACCCGCTCTGACAAGGTCTGCGAGAGCTGCAGAGAAGCTCTCATCTCGAACCGAATGCAGCATTGCCCGTCACTGGTCCATATTTACCAACTACGCCAACGCTATTACTGTATAATCGGACGTCGCTTAACACAAACTACCCTCCTAGATACCACCCCCCCAAAAAGCTGCCTCAAAACACAAGATTAAAGAATTGAAGCAAACTACACTAAATACCATTATTTAATAATCTTTTAACTCCTTATCTTTAAAGTTAAGATTATGGATTATAATATATTCCTTTACTTCGTCATTACTTTTAACTAATATTTATTATATTATAAATAAGTATAATAAGGGTAGATTAAATTAGGCTTGGAATTGAGGCTTTTAATTATAATGATTAACTAGGGCTGCATTAGTCCTTAACCAACCAACTCCTTCTCGGCTGTTGGTAGCTTGAAAAGACTCTATATATAAATGATCTGCCAGCCTAAACCGCCTGGGTCTCTAGGGTCTGTTTCAAGAAGCGAAGTCTGTATAACCTCACTTTCCAATATTGCCCAATATTGCCTGCATGTCTTAAAAGGTCATGAATAGCCTATAATGGTCCTTCGTACGGCCGAAGTGCAAGGCGAACTGCACGCTTCAACCAATATAGAGGTTACACGTATAACAAACTATTATTAGCTTTATATATAATATAGATTAAATTAATGTATAGCTATATATAACATTTAATTAATAACTTATAAAGGTTCCTTTTTGGACTAAGGTAGGAATAGCCTCATTTATCCGTATCTATTATAGGACTCTAGCATTAGTTATGCTGCCTGCGATCGCGGACCTCTGCTTAGCCTATTTGCTAACGCCCTACGTTGGAGCAGCCGGCAACTTAGGTCCCATTGTGGGAGCACCAGCTATGGTCGGGCTAATTGTGACCGCTTAATAAAAAGCCCTAAAGTTTACATAATATAGCGCAATGTACTTCGCATCGTAGGCTAAGTTAATAGGAGTTACTTCTAAACCCGGACTCAGCGCCATTATAGTTTTAGATTTCGCTCCCACCGATCATTCCGAGCGGGCATCAGTGGTTTAGTGGTAAAATCCATCGTTGCCATCGATGGGCCCCGTGTTCGATTCACGGCTGATGCATTTCTTTTGATTCTTTTGGGCCTTCTCTTATTATTCTTTTTTGCCTCAATCTGCAGATCACAACTCTTTAGCTAACATGTGTTCTGCTCTGCTTCACACTGTCGACCATTCTAACCAAGCTCAAGCCAGGACAGCTACGCGTCTTGAATGCGGCCAGATCTCAAGCATCGACAAACAACTGGTAGGGGATGAGACACCACGCGAACAGCTGCCCGTATTCGCTATTCGTAACAAAGTTATAGGGAGCAATACCCAGTACCTAGCTTGTTGAATGTATGTACTCTATCTACACCCAATACTCCCACGTCGGAACCCTCGAAGTCTCGTTATGACCACTGCTGTCCAACTGTAGCACATCCGACTCGCTTGGACATCATTGAGAGACATTTACCAGTACCTCATCTGTATCCCGAGGGCAGAGTTCGATGATAAAGCTAATAATATCACAAACCACTCACAATCTTCTCGATGCGCTCTACCAATCTCCGTGTGAGCTGTCGAGCAGGTGTATAGCAAGCTGGCTTGAGCAAGGTACTAAGCGTCGTATGGCCAAAGTCGCAACACTCAAGTAATCAATAAGCCACGAGCCGTACCCCAAGCTGAATGAACACCCTCGTTCGTACGCCCTTGTATATGTGTATCCTGCAGAGTTCGGCGAGATACCCTTTCGTAATGAGCAGTGACGATAATCAGCCCTCGGCTTGAGTAAGCCATATTGGCGGATCTTCGGGGTTAGGATGCTCGGTTCAAATTGTATACAGAGTCAAAGCCAGCGGCTAGTGCCAGGAACGGACCCGAATAGACCTTGGTAGCCATAAGAGCCTGTTAGATCACCAAGCGCTTCAATCCAAGCTCTGTCACGAGCTCTTGTTATACTCCTTCACGCTCACGATATGGTTTATCGTTGAGCGACCTAAATCGGTAGGTAGCAACGTCAAATATGACTATTGCTTAAGATGGAAGGGAGTAGTGACACAAGATAGACTCGTGAATACATTGAAGCCGTGCCTGTCTTATAATATTTTCAGACATTTAGCCATTCTTGGCCTTCATCACACGTAGGTGCACATGGAAATGAGAATAAAGTTACCGCCATTGCTTGTAATAGATGTCACTGTCTCGCCTTCATCTGTATTCGGCCAAGGTGACAAGAGTATGTATCGATTTTACCAAGGTGATGATGTACCAAGCGTAGACCGAATTCATCCCAGCTATTCCGTGGAGAGCAGCACAGCAAAAAACTCTCCTCGACAGTGCCTACAGCCCAAGTAGACCTAAACACGACCGATGCTTCCAGTGACATGTTTCTTATAACCCAATCAGATATTTGCCCTTGAAATATAAACATAGCCGTTTTTGTAGTTATCCCCTAGATAGCACCAGCCGTCAGGCGAGAACGAAACGCGGTGAATGAAACCTATCAATGTGTCTCTACAACTTCTGCGGGCGCATGCCGGCATCGATAGCGTTGAGGTGAACCATTTTGGCATAGGACACAAAGGCAATATTTTTACTGTCTGGTGAAAAAGTGAACGAGGCTACTGGGTCATCATGGTGCCAGAATCAAGCGGTTCTTGGTCACGATCGACCAAACCCGGACCATCATGTTGTTTGAGAACGACGTAGCAATCCCACCACCAGGTGAAAACAAGACCGAGCATGTATGGGTTTCGCTCCAATGTACATTATCATAGTTAATCTTAGCTCTTTCATGTCCACCAACGGGAGAAGAGACTCTTGTTGTATTAGATCTTGTATAACTAGGCTTGTACTGCCTGAATACAACTACCAGTGGTGGAGGGTTAGGGTACCACTATCTTCTTCACTTCAATGAAATGCGGAGCCCCGGCGAATAACGGAGATAATTTTGATATGATTCCATAACTAAGTCCCTCGAGTCAGAAGTTGGATATTGTGACCTAGAGCTCGATAGAATTTTACCTGTTTCAAGTGCCATTACAACTTCAGCTAAATTGATGTCTCTAGTGTGATTTTGGTGATAGACTATTTGCCATCCCCAATGGCCAAAGAGGTCCTCTAGGAAGTGATAATCTTCGTCGTCGAGGACAGTTCTATCTCCCAATTCCTGAGCGTGGTAAACCCAGTGAGGCCATACATACTGTACTTCTAGTGTTGGTGTATCAGGTCTTTCCAGAGGATCATACGCCTTAAGAGGATATCGTAGCGAACGTACGTTCAAATTCCCTAGATTGAATGTTTTGTTCATGATATGTAAATAACATTTGAGTAAGTATCTGTGAGTCGTGCTCTTGTCTACCCAGAAGCGGTGCTTGTTGCGATTTAACGGGTCAATAAGGAACTCTCGAAATGACAGGTGTAACAACCGCACCGGGGACTGCGGTGACGGAGGGATGTTCAGAACTGAGTGAAGGGAGTCGAGTAGGGTATCAATTGTGTCCTCTGAGATATCGAGTAAGTTTGCTAAGGCAACTGTAGGAAGGGGTTGCTCTAGAAGGACGATGGAGCCGACGACACGTCGGAACAGATCAAAAGTCTTTTCTTCCTCGTCGTTAGACATACCAGAGAGTAATTGTTCCAAGACTAGCAAATACATATCGTCAAGCTTTGATTTTCGATTTTCTGACTTGTTCTCTAGTAGCTTTTGAAGCTTCATACCAGGTGCACCAGTTTTACGCTCGGCGATAAACCGGCATGCAGTAGAAGCGGATATGAAAAGAGGAGTAGCCATTTCCGCAAGGATTTGGATTTGCGAGTGTGTACCCCAAGATGATGGCAATCTGCGGTGGTTGGGCACGGATGTGTTGTACTCTGCTTTGATCTTCCCGAGTTCGTGCTCAAAGTAGACATGTATATCGTCCTTAATAAGGCATTCGTCTATTTCGTGAAGAAGTAAATCTTGATATGTGTCTTGAACACTGGCGAAACCTAGACGAATAGGTAAGTCTGGCCGACTGGTCAAAAAAGTCCGCAAGAGGAGAGGCTTCCCGGAATTGGCATTGGAGAATAGTTGGATAATCTTCTTAGTATCTTCATCCCCGTCGCACTCGTCTAAGGCATCGATAACGATGACAACTGCACCATTGTTCTCGCGACATGAGTGCGTTTTTGACAGAGGCTCCAAAATCAAATTGTTGAACTGTTCCTGTAAAGCCTTGCCAAAAATAGTAGGATCTCTATCAATGACATCTTTGACATGTCGTGTAAGTGCTGGTTCTCGTTGAACTAACTGAGCCGTGATCGTGGCAAAGAATTTTGATACCCCTCCTCGATCCCCCTCTCCCCTCTTAAAGAAGAAGCTAGCGCCAAGCTGAGCACGCTTTGAGAAGGAACGCGCCAAGGTACGCGATATTGTTGACTTGCCTGTACCAGCCATCCCATTTAACCAGAACATAGCTTTAGCATTAGGATCCTCTGCCCATTTCGTTATCTCGTGGAGGGCTCCCATACGTGTGCCGGGGAGACAGGTCGGATTGTATTCCTCAGCATGGGAATCAAAGGACGCACCCATAGCTATAGGGATTCTGCTGAGCAATGATACCTGTTCTGATATTGCCCTACTTATGGCTGATTGTTGGTCGATCTCAATTCGTAGGCGGTTAAACGCTTTCTCTTCCCCTTCGCCGTATATAAGGGGCATGTGAACGTTGAAGATCCCCCAAAGCGAGTAGGCTTTATCTTCTGCTTTCTTGGTCTTGCGGCCATTCGACCATGACATACGCTCATCAATGCTGAAGTTGGACAGTGAACTTCCTCGCAAAGCATTGATGGAAACCCCAGTGATCTCGTGGATTAGCTGTTCTAATGATGTCTTGTCACCGAGTCGCTGGCCGTTCTGTGCAAAGAACTCAACACATGATGGTGCGATAAGTTCTTGAAGGGTCCAGCCCCGGGTAAACCACCTACTCTCGCGAAACTTCTTTTTCCATGATGCTCGTAGTGGGTCTTTGACATTCTCAGTATCACTTTTCAAGACATCCGACAGATACACGTAACATCGTGTTGCATTTTTGTACCATTGAAACATGGAATTGATGGCCTCAGAGAACTCCGTATTGTTGGACTTGTCGATACAAAATCTCTCGACACTGGCGACAACATGGGAGCGATTAGCGCCATCACGCGACCTGTAATTTTTCCCGTTTTCCGCTGAAACTCCAATTCGGTAATATTCAGTACTGCTGTACTTTCCAACCACTTGTTCCACGAGTTTCTGCGTGATCCTTGTGAGCGGGCCACTTCATGCGGTCTGCGCCTGCTCAAGGGCCTGAAAATGGGACCCCCTCGGATCCCGTCCCAAGGGCTCAGTCGGAGGGTGGAAAACATATCCCAGTCGGTGGCATTGTCGTGTCTGAAGACGTTTTTATCCCTCCGTTGACCGTGTGCCGCTGCTTTCTTTCTCCTTCCAATCTTTTGTGAACCTCGTCTTCGTTCCTCTTCCAAACGAGCCATGGACGACTACCTCGAGAACCTCGTCTCAGTAGAACGGCTTTCGAATGCCAGACGTCCTCAAGCGCAGCCTGTTGACCAGCTCCTCGAAGACAGCCTTGCCAAAGTTCAAAAATACCTGGCCACTCCGGTCGAAGAAGATGTTCTGGTCGAAGACGCGAGCAAAGCCCACCGGCAGTGGCTTATGAGAACCTGGAACGAGTAAGTGAAGCTGTATTCGGAGGCTTGTAGGAGGTACCAAAGCTGATCATAAATGCCAGATACTTCAATAAACGAAAGGTCAATCCCGACACGATCTGGTGCGGGCTCTGTCTTGGGGATCCTCTCGCAACCGCGTGGAGCAAGGCTTTCTTGTCGGATCGTGTCGAGAACTCCGTAAGGAGAGTCATGGTTATTGGATCAGAAGAGTACGAAGAGAGACGGATGCTCAATAGTGCGAGTTCAGTGCTCGCGGCATGGCGTGCTTTGATCAAAGAAGCTAACCTCACGGTCTTGCACGAGAAGAGACTGCGAGAGTCTAACCCAGGAGACAAATGGCGGCTCCGTTTCCACAACTACAACGCCAAACCACCCTCCTCATCGATCGGTGTTTTTGAGATATCGAAAGTAAGTGTTCAGGCTTGATTAGAGCGGAGCTTTCTCGTTGCCTAACCTTACGAAAGTGGGTCTGGTCCGATCTGGCAGCGGAGCACGGACTCTCGAAGGAGATCACGTTCGAAAAGCTCGAAGCCACCGCTGAAGACGTCATTATTATTCTTCGTACTCTTTGGGAACGTGCAGCTGAGCTAGGAATCGATGTGCAGACGCGCATCGCATTCCATGCCAATGTCCTCCTTTCGGCGATGGGCGGGTTCCGGCCCGGCACGCTCGGAAAAGTCCGCTATAGGGACGTCCTCGTGTCTGTTTTACGAGATCCGATGGACAACACCAAGTTGAAGCACACAGCGACTGTCACCATACCCAGAAACAAGCTCAAGAATTCATTACGCGTCAAAAACAAATCGTAAGTCAAGAATAACTCCACTGCTAGTGTGAAAGCAGAAGGACAAGCTCACATATTTTTGGTGCAGGATCAAATTTTCTGCCTTTTTTGTACCATTTCCTCCGGTATGTCTTAGCCGTCTCATCGTTGCACGAGCCATACAAGATGGCGCGTTCGATGCAGGTTACGCAAATGCAGAGGAATTCTTGAACAGGCCGGTGCTCGGAAATGTTGACTACATTCCGTTGCCATGGAAGAAAGAAGTCCTCGATGACTTCGTCTTCCGCCTCTCATATCAGCAATTCAACGATATTTGGTATAGGGTATGCATTGCAGCCGGCTTCCGACAAGTGCCTCGTCTATATTCGCTGCGAGTCGGGGCAGGTTCGAGGCTCGACAAAGACCGTAAGTTATCCTTGGCGATTGACACATTCGAGGGTCGAGTTCGACTTACAATTTATGTTAGCCCTCTTCTCTTCTGCTTTGCGAAACTGGGTCATGAGCCACACGAACACGATGTTTGAAGCTCAATACCAAACGTCGCGGCTCCGAGAAGACCTTCTGCAAGCAGCGTTTGGCCAACGGACCGGCTGCGACAACACTCATCTTTTCGCTTTCCTTCGAAATATGTCTATCTCCCGAGACCAGAATGCCCCTATAGACCTCAACCCCGATGACTGGGCCGAATTCGACAACCGCAAAGATGTACTCAAGCTTGAGGAGGCTATCGGCAAGGTGCAAGTGGCCAAGAATCAAGCGAGCTCTAACAATGACAAGGAAGAGATGGCGACCCTCACGGAGCTGTTCAGGCTACTGCGCTCGAGGCATAGGTATCTACGCCATGCATGGGGCAAGCTAAGACTGGTAGAGCTACGAAACAAGTACTTTGGAGAGGCTGATCGAGCCCGAGCCTTGGGCAAAGAG
Organism: Xylaria bambusicola; assembly: GCF_022495145.1. Classification (NCBI taxonomy): domain Eukaryota; kingdom Fungi; phylum Ascomycota; class Sordariomycetes; order Xylariales; family Xylariaceae; genus Xylaria; species Xylaria bambusicola. Next base: position 438,135 of record NW_025953587.1, read on the forward strand.
CCGCCTAAAGTTGCCACGATTGTTTCGAACCAGACCGCCGGAATACGCGCTCTCAAAAGCAATGCTCAGATAGCAGGCCAGATCATCCAACATGTCGATCGTAAATGGAATGTTTCGAGTGACGATGACGATCAAGGACGGTACATAGACCTCCTCGTCGCGTATGGCAAGGGATGCTCGAAAGCGGATCTTGACCTCTGGGAAGACGAGTACACGAACACAGAGGACAACGAGGACGATGCTACCGACGAAGACGACGACTACTGTGAGAAAGAGGAGAACAATAAGGACCACATTGGAGCTGGGGGAGGGGAGGACGAGACCTGGAGATGCATCATCTGCGACCTCAACTTCAGCAGCCGCAAGACACTCACGAGCCATTTCGAGAAACATAAAAGAGCGCAGTACTTCAATATCAAGAAGCCACGTCGATGTCCCCAATGCCGGAAAGACAACAACAAGAAGAAGAAGGAGGACTGTTTGGTCGAATCCGGCCTGCTCGCTTGGTTCAATCATCTCGAACGATTTCACGGCCCATACAGTCTTCCCTATGCTTCGGCGGACTTGAAGGACCCGGCAAAGTTCCCATGTCCGTTTTCCATCTGCAACAGTAAGGGCAAGCACAAGCTGTTCAACTCCCGCGGCCTCACCGGACATCTTTCCAAAGCTCATGCAGCTGAAATGGATGACAAAAAGAAAGACAAGTTCAAGACAGAGGTCCGATGTGGCCAATGCTGTTCGTGTAAGAGATGCACTTCCCAAGGAGTCGGGCACGGCGTTTTAGTCAACAGCATATCGGAATGGAAACGGCATTTCGACATGTTCCACGCTGATGAGAAGCGAGCTCTTTACCGGTGCTTTATTTGCCAGGAGGCAACCCGCACCCCTGGAGGTCTCAAGTCGCACTTCTGGAACTTGCACGAGAAACGAGAGGGCTACTTCGAGAGACCTTTCTCATGCCCGCAGTGCGTTCGAGGTGGAAACATTGATTCGCCGAGCATAATGGGCAGAAAAGCATGGCAAGAACATGTCGACAAATGTCACAACGGAGGTGCTATGGAACACAAGTCTAACGAAATCATCGAGTCACCGGACACCACTTCGCATTATCCTTGCTTGGTCTGTGGGCGCTGCTATCATGGACGTGCCGTCCTGCAAGAACATCTCTACCTCAAACACAAACAAGTCTTCGAGACGATCCCCTTTCAGTGTCCTCAATGTATGCGTCAGTTCGACAACATAAATGCGTGGATACACCATACAACGCGCGAACATGAAAGGAGCGAACGCAGCAAGGCGTGCACTGTTGGCAGTCACAATAAGGGGGCATCCGTGCCCACTGTTCCAACAAGCGAGAGAGGATATATGGATCAGATCAAGCAGTCAGATGAAGAGTCAGTTACGGATATGGGACTGATATATGAAGACCGGCCTGGTGGAGGCGAAGGCGCGATAGGATGTGGAGACGTTGAGGGACCGGAACCCAGAAGCAGTTCATCCTTCGGTGCAAGTTGCAAGAACAACAAAAGGAAGAAGACTGGAGATGATATTACATCGAGCATTGGGAGCGAACTTCGTCCTCATCAACGGCTCCGTTACTCTATTTCTGCTTCAGCAGTGGGTACTAAGCCTGAGCTTGTCGACGACGAAGTTCCTATAGACCCCGAGCTGATGAAACTGAGTGGTTTGGTTGCCATGGAATGTTCAGCATGAAAAGAGAAGATATCTAAAGCCAGATAGAGAACTTAGCCCTAAGTCATCCTCCATTCAATACTATTCCAACCCGTCGCTCTGTAGCCATCTTTGTGGTTTTGATAGATAGACTCAAATCTTGAAACAGGAGGACTGTCATATCTAGGATTTCTCTAGAGGAGACCGATTCTGAGACCTTGTTCGATGACCCAGTACATAGTTGTTCCTATTCCACAGCCGTTCCCAGTGTCAAACACCACAGATTTATTCATTTATTCATGGACTGTTCCAGCCGCCCTTGTGAGTTAAAGCTCTGAAATGAGAATAAGTGTGATCATTTTATTCATCAAATGAATAGTATCGAGTATCGACCCAAACGTACGCAAAGCCCTTTTCGCCTGCCTGAGCACAGATACGACTAAGTTACGTTCATAACTGACATAGTTCAAGCCGGAGCATAACGTGTATCACGAGATAAAAGACTATGGGTGCAAAATATCGACCAAATCATTGTTTATGGTCACGGCCATATCGACGCTTAATGTAACGCATAGGGAGCAGTGTGTAAAGGTCGTCATACCGCATAGCTGCTATAAAGTTGGATTCCATATCTAATGTCACTGAGACATTTGTCTGGTAGGTAGCATGTGGTATTAGGCAGTAGGAATACAGAAACAAACATAAACAGCTGTTCTTCGCCAGCCTGGGAGCGACAGGTATCTGGGAGCTAATCTATCGTGTCTACCACCGGGGACGAAGACATTATTCTACCTTCTTCTTCTTCTCCTCCTTTTCCTTTGATATAAGCTCTGCAGATGTTTTCCTGATCGGTAAGGGGTAGTGATTCTCCTTTGTGACTAATTAGCGCTATCTATATGTACCAGCGATATGACACTAACAATCTTTTTTGAGGAGAGGGGCCAACAGTCGCACTTCAGGGTCTTGTACTCCCAGATTTTTCCACGACGTACAAGCAGATAAACGTCGGCGTTGAACTGGGCCAATTCTCCACACCTGTTTATCACGGTCTGCAGACGTTTTGAGAAGTTCTCATTGGTTCGATCGCGTTTATGCTTCACGATTCCGGGGTTATTCGTTGGCATACTGTGAGAATTAATGTAAATTTTACCGTGGACTGCTGGCTGGTATATATGGTGTAGTAGGACATTGGCTAGACGTTGTTGCGGCGCGATAATTCTCCTGTAATAAGAAGACCGTCTTCGTCTCATCACTCACGGGCTACAGGTCCCGGAATCAGCCCCCCTTTGCCTTTGGTGATGGGAGGCGGAAACAGTTTGGACCCAAAATCAAATACAGACAAGACAAACGAAACGTCCTATGGAATTGGATATATAAAAGTGGCTAACGTGCTTCCTATACTGAAGTATGCTAAGCTAGTCGAATGAGCTTGGTTTGCAGCTGTGGACTTGGGAGGTCCAGGTCGAGCTCGGCTCAGTTCTTCTCTAGTCTTGCTGGATTCGGAAAGGCCTGTCCAAACTCGTTCACAGCTCGCTCGCGACTTGTTCTCAGCTTCACTCAAGGGTCCAGAATCGGGCCTTTCTCATTACACTAGCCACGCCTTGGATTCATGCAAGTGGAGAGCTAGGTGGACCAATTTTGTACACCACGTTGAACCAAAATCGGGAACCAGAGGGGGGCCTGAAAAGGGAATCGCGTTAAGAGACAGGAGTATCGCTGTACTTGGGAAAACATCGCTTTTTTTTTCATACCCGCTCTCTTTCCATAGACCAGCGCGCAACTTTCAATATTCCAACATCAACAATGTCGATCCCTCGTTGGATGCTTCGAAAACTCCCAAAATCGCTTACGTCCCTAGAAATAGTGGATTTACAGTTTGGACACTTTACAGGTCCAACTGCACTATCCAAGTATTCCTTGATACAACCACGACAATATAGATGGCCTGACACTGAGTGAGTGAGCTATCATGCAGCATTTTCAGTGATCACTCACCACAAGGTGTGCAGATACGCTCAATGTTAGCATCTACTCCGACCGATTCGAAACAAATACGGCATTCGAGCCCAAAAACTCGAATAACCCTTTGCGAGCAGGTTAAAAGGTCGCGGGCAAGATGGCCCTTTGGGCAACAAAGTTTGGACGAGCCGTCGCTACCGACACATTCGCCGCAGATGACCTAGTAAGCTGTTAGGGCGCCTAACAACAGATTTATAGTCCACATACGCATCCGCACTCGTCGAACACAAATATCCGGGATTCGACGTCTCCTCCGTCACCAAGAACATTCGAACATAGGCAGCAATGTTCTTGATCGACTGTGAGGTCAACGATCGATCTGCTAGGCTTGGATTGACCAAACGCGCTGCGCTGTTGGAGATGACATTCAGGCACGTCTTCAGCATCAGGCCCTGTTGGGTCCATCCTCGCACGAGAGGCTTTAGCTGATGATTGGTAAGCATGATTCCGAAGAGCTAGTTTCTACCTTACCATGCAGGTCGTCGAATTCTGGAGAGAGTTGAGATGCAAAATCGTCGCAATATTGAAGAAATTCGAAGTCAATAAGGGATCGGAGCCCTGCGCTCTACTTCAGTTCCTCTTTGCTGACCCATATAACCATCGCGTTGGTATCGTATGATTGGTTCTTCCCCTTGGAACGCTTCATTATTTTGCAGAGTCTAGCCGTGAAGTTCTGCAAGAGGGGAATGTGCAGTGTCGTTCCAACGATAATAACCGCATCGATATCTTGACATAGGTCCTCCTTGAACGCGCTCATTATCCGAGGATCGGCACCATCGCTCTCGTTGTACAGCAACACGTCAGGTCGGAGAAATCCCACATTGTGCAGCCTCTCTCCTTCTCGGGACCGCTCGTCATTCTCTCTGTCGCATACGGGACATCTTGCGCCAAGCAAATCGTGAAAAGATTGCTCCTCAACCGACACTGTGTGCTGGGAGTATATGTGACACCTCATTCTGTCAAGTCGACCATGAAGAGTAGCTGTTTTCTAGTTTAGATTGGGGAGCTTGTTCGTGCGAAAATCAATGTTTTGCGTGTAGTGACGACGGAGACGGCCTGACTGAGCTAAGTGCTCCATGAAGATCTCAAAAGGCTTCGGTCCATGTTTCGATGCCGACTTAAATATCTGGAGTTCGTTCTGGTGCAATTCTTTGGTACCATCCAGCGAGGAGTATGCTGATAGTGTCAGAAAGGGAAGGCGGTGATACTTGCGTTCCACATACTGGAATGCTAGGAATCTGTATATAAGACCTTTATCCAGCCAGATAACTATATTATAACTTAGACTTTTAAATAATTTAATAGGATTATATATATTACTTTTAACAGGTTATAAGTCTAAACATTTACCTAAGTGTATTTTTAGCTATTAAGGGTTAAAATTATACTTTATTTTTAACCCTTTACTATTTATAAATATAAAATAACGATACGCGTTAAAATTCCATTTTATTAATCCTATAGATAAAGATTATATTAAAATATTATTACTTTAAATAATAATTAATAAGGTTAAGTTTTAAAGGTTAATTTAAAGAATTTTTAACTTATTAATTCTTTAAAATAAATAAAGGTTAAATAAATTATATATAATTAATTATTTAAAAATCTTTAACTTAACCTTCTTCTTTTAATAATTATAGGAATAATTATAATTATATTATTAATATTTAATAATAAAAATGTTATTAAATATTTATTATAACTTTTATAATTAAATATAACTTTAAATATTTAATATTATTTATTTTTTAAATATTTAAACTTTTTCTTATTTTATATATAAAGTTTTAATATAGTTTAAATATTTTTTAATTAAAAAAATATAAATAATTAAAATATTAACTTAAATTTAAATTATATTAATCAATTACCCTTATCTTTATTATTATTATTAAAGGTATTTAAAGTTTCTTTTTACCCTTTAATACTTAATAATTAAAATCTTTTTAATTATAAAGTTAATATTTTATTTAATTATTAAACTTTAAAATTAATTACTTTAAAGGACCTTTTTATTAACCTTAATGCCTTTCTTTTTAATATTAATTTTTAAATTAAAAACCTTAATTTAAATTTACCTTTTATTTTAATTAAAAACTTTTAAAGTAATTACTTTATAAACCCTTTCCTATTAAATACCCTTTTAAAAGATTTATATTAATAATATATTATAATATTAAACTTTAAAGAAAAAACTAATTAAAAATTATTTATTATTATTTAACTTTATATTATAAAACCTTTTATAACTATTAATTTATTTATTAAATTAATTAAGTTAACCTTATTAATTATTATTATATTATTTATAATATTAATAATTAATTAAAATATTATTAAATAATATTAAAAAGTTTAAAAAGGTAGCCCTTTTTAATAGTTTAAAATAATAGCTAAAGTGGAATTAAAATATATTAAAAAAACTTAATATAAATAGGTTTATTTAAATATTATTAAAAAGGCTTTATAAGGTAGCCCTTTAATAAAGAAAAGGAAAAAGTAAAGAAATCTTTTTTATTAAAAAGGATAAATAGTTTAAAAAATATAATATAGCTAATATTATAATTTAAAGTAAATTATTATAAAATATTTATTAATAAATTTAAACTATATTAATAAAACCTTTTAATATATTTATTTTATTATAAAATAAGCTATATTAAAATTATAAGTTTAAAAAAAAGGTTTAATTTATATAATATTATTAATAATAAGAAAAAATAATATTTAAATTTATTAATAATATTATTTAATTTATTATTATATTATAATAGATTTAAATAAATATAATTAAGCTTAATTTAATTTTAATTTAATTATATTTATATATTATTAAAAAATTTATTAATAGTTTTAAATTTAAATTTAATTCTTTATTAATAATTTAAAAAATTAATACTTTTAAAATTTTAATTATTAATATAGTTAAAATTATAATATAAATAATAATTACTTTAAAAAAGGTAATTAATATAATATTATATTTTAAATAAGGTTAAAAGGAATAAATAATATAAATTACTTTTTTAATTATTAAAGTTAATCTTTTTTTATTTAAATAATAATTTAATAATAAAAGGAAGGTATATTTTAATTATAATAAAATATATTCTTCTTTTTATTTTATAATTTACTTTAAACTTAAACCTTTAAATTAAAATAAGGATATATATTTATAATAAATAAAATAGTATAAAAATAAAGTAAAAAGATTTAAAAAGAATAAAAATATAAAGGAAAAAAGAAAAATAAACTTTATTATACTTTTTATATCTTTTTAAAAATTATTATAAGCTTTATTTATTATTAAATTTCTTAAAATATATTATTTTTATAATTTATTTATTATTAATAAATTAATTTATTTTTATTAATTTTATTAATATTATATTTAGCTTAATATTTTTAATATTTAAAAAATTTATATAAAAGTTACTTTAAGGTAATACTTTTTAAAATAAACCTAATATTAAAAATATTAATATTAAAGCTATAAAAAAACTTTTAAATAATATATTAAAGAATAATTATTTAAAAAAAGTTATAAAAGCTTTATTTATTATTATTAATAAAAATTAAACTAATAACTTTATAAAAATATTAAAAATAATATTAATTATTAATAATAATATTAATATTTTTATATTTTTAAATTTAATTAACTTTATTAATTTATATATTATATTATACTTTATAATTATTAAAATTAATAAATTAATAATATAATTAATTTAATATAAAGATTATATTTTTATTAATATAATTAATAAGATAAAGAAACCTATTATATTAAGGAATATAATTTATTATTTAATAATTAATATAAATTTAATCTTTATATTATACTTTATAGGATTTAATATTAAATTCCTCTTTTAAAGTAATAAAGTTTATACTTTAAAGAAGGATAATATATTTTTAAAAGATATAAAATATAATAGCTTATATATAATTAATTAATTTAAGTTAAATATTAAAGCTATTATTATTACTTTTATTATTTATTCCCTTTTTAATTTTAAACTTATATTATAATATAAACGTTTTAAATATATTAATAAATCTTTAATTAAAAAATTAATAAATGTTAAATATATTAAGCTTTAAAAACTAGCTTATATATATAAATACTATATTT